>NC_050444.1:39234975-39259975 GCF_903995425.1 Onychomys torridus | reverse complement strand
CAGGACGGGAACGCATCGCCACTCTCTGCAAGTTCTCAGATTCGAACCCTTCGGGTCTGTCCTCTGCGGGTCTGTTTCTGATTCGCACCGTGTCAGCACTGACACGTGCCGCCTAAGAAAGCGACCCGAGGTTTTTGGTTCTCGTCGTTCTTGGGATGGTTCTTTGGACCGATAGAAAAGAGAAGGGGTCCGTCTCCTGAAACAAGTCTTTGACTTAATTTTGCACCCAGTGGGAACATCTGCAGGAAGAGACTGTGCCGGGTGCACTTGAGAACCGAGAATAAATACAGAACCCTCAAGTCTCAGTATCTTTTGTGGGGATGAAAAACTAGACAAAACGAAACCCCGAACTGCCTGTTAGGTACTTTGATTCTACCCTCCTCACTAAGTTGAGTGTTTACCCAACAGGCCTGGAAAGCGCCTGCTTTATTTACCAAGCACCGCTCTTACTATGAACTGGGCTGTTTTCTACGTGCTTTATAAATATTACCTCAAACTCAAAGTATTAAATTATAGCGGTGGTAGCCATGAAGAGGCCGTGCCTGCTTTAGTTCCCTGAATGTCATAGAAAGAACTGCAGGCATTAGAGGAAGTTTCAGACATATTTTAGGAATGGGTGTGCCCTCTGCCCCTTAGGCTACCACTCCCAGAAGACAAGTTATTACCCCTCATTCCCTGTGGGTTGCCAGCTTGGAGAAAAGAGACCTGTTGCTCCCAGGTCTCCGGCTGGGTCCCAGTAGCTTCAGAAAGGTGGTCGCTGTCATTTACCCTCCTGCGGCCAGCGCTGACGACTCAGGCATCAGAAGCTCCCTTTCTTCAAACTGCCACTGCGCGGAGCCCAGTTTTGTTTTAAAAGGAGCTTTGTTTCCAATCTGTTTGACAATTCATATGACCCTGGCTCAGATGGGAGCATCAGATTAAACTTGAACTGTGCATGTTTTTGTTTGTACATATTAAAATAATCAGTGTTTGGCAATTTTTTGCAGTTCATTGCTGGTAGCACTGAGTTGGTGGATGTATCCTGTAAGGTGTCCATTTTGTGACTTGCAGCTTGCATATAGAGAGGATTTTTTCCCCCCCAGAATAAAATGACCTTTTCAAATGAGTGTTGTGGGCCTGGTGTCTAGATAGCAAAGGCCTGGAATGGAGAATAAGTATGGTTGACATAGTTTTTGTCACTGTGGAATTATAAATGTAGTATCAGAATATTTCTTGCACTCCCTGTCTCTTGGTTCTTTTCCTTCTTGTAAATTTTCATTTGCAGGGAGGTAACTAAATGAGTTGGTAAGCCCGATAGAATAGGACTATGAAGTGTGGAAGCATGGAGGCTCTCCCTCCTCTCAAAAACACAGACATTGGCGTTTACACAGTGCCTTAGACGGACTCATTTGTCTTTAGCAAGACCTGGTGAGGTCAGCAGCCATTTAAAAAACTCCCTTTTGTACAAGTAAAGAAACCGAGGCAGCAAACTTCTGACTGGCTTTAAGCCCTGTTTGCAGAGCTGACGGAGGGTGGGCTCAAATGGAGTAGGTGTATAGACGGACAGAGCCTGGCACGTGCAGGCCTGTAGTAAATATTTGTGGAATGAATGACTTCAGAGCTTGCTCTTTCAAAACACACCTCCCCAAATACCATTGTAATTGATTTGTGCTGGAGAGATTTCCAGGCCTAATCCAATGCCTCTCTTATTTCAGACAGTATCTGATACAATACTTTTCCTGTCAAATTGGGACAAAGGTGCCTCTTAGACTCAGGATTTATCATCTCTTGTTTTTGAAAAAGAAATTAGCTTAGTGGTTGTTTTTCTTTTTCCTTCTGGAAAACACCCTACCTTTGTTTGTTTGTTTGCTGGTTTATTTTGAGGGGGTTTAGGTTAGACAAATGGTGTTAGTGTGTGTGACGGCTTTCATATATACCCGTCTCTAGGGTACTCCAGTTTTTGATTGAGTTCAAATACAATCACCAAAGATATTTCTCTTTCTTTTCTTTCCGAAGTGTCTGATACCATGAGTGTTTTTTGATGCTAATCACTTTAGTATAAAGTGCCTTTTAAAACAGAAAAAAAAAAATCTTTCTTTATTTCTACCCTTTAAGCATGGGTCTCTGTGTTCTGCACCCTAAAGTTTGTGGTCCCCAGATGGATTACCTTCGGTTAGAGAGGAAAGTATGTCTGTTACCTGGTGGAGGACTTGAGAAGGGCCCTCGGATGAAGTGAAAACCAGCACGGCCTTTCCCACCGGGGACTTTAGGTAGAGAGGAAACCATAATGGAGCCGATATGAATCAGTCGCCTGTCAACCCGCTGTGTGGGGGTGGAATAAAATGCTTTTCAAACCTGCCTTGTGGTAGAAACCCACTATTACCTTTTCAGTCTTCATGTGTTCTCTCTTTTAAAACTTCATGTCAATTCCGGACCAAACTGCTGATTCATGAAAGTCGAGTTACGTAACGCATTGTTCCTGACAGAAACAGCCCCCACACTCTTATTTTAAGAGAAGCGGTGTCTCTGTTTTTCTTTACCTGTTCCATTCCTGATCGTGGAAGCCGTGGTCTTGATCCACACCTCCTCCAGCTATTTCTTGGAGAAAAGGGATACACCTAAGAGCTGCCAAGAGGCCTATCTTTTAGTCGGCAGCAACACACTTTGAACTTAACACTAGCTTTGAGTTCATTGCTGTTGCCGAGAAGATGGAGACTTATATGGCGGAGGCCAACTCAGAGTGTCAGCCTGTGTGAGCCCAAGGCTGAGGGCTTCAGAGAGAATTAGGGCAGTGTGGAGCAAGCCTTGCCTTCTTTCAGTTTCTCAAGCTCATCCTTGTTTCCCAAGGGTCTTGTAGATGTGCCCAAGTTTATCTCTGCGTAGCCACAATTCTATTTAAAACCAAACTTGATAGAGCTCAGTTGGGAGAGTGTTTACCTGGTGTTCTGGAGGCCCTGGACATGACCTCCTTTGTCATCAATCAATCAAACAAACAAAACCAACAGTAAAAGCCTAGCAGGCTATGATGTCCCATCCCTGTAAAGGCTGGGGCATTTGAATCCCCAGTTTGAGGGTAGCCTGGACTACCTAGCTAGACCCTGTCTCAGAACCGAACGAAATAAACCCAATGCTGTTCTCCTTGGGTGGGATCATGGGTGAGTTTAAGAGGCCATGGTATGAAGGCAGTTATGCAGAGTGAGGGGCTGATCTTTTGTAAGGTGGAAAATAGATGTGTGAGTGAGACACCAGATATTAGTGAGACTCTGTGGGAGATTCCTGTGTCCTACAGCCACACAGTACATGGTTTCACCATCAGGACAAATATAGGGAAGACCTAAAGGGTACCCACACCTGGGAAGGGCTAAAAATTCTACCGTCATGGTAAATTTTCAAGGACAGAGTTCCTGTAGCTTACACGTGCTAGAGCGTTCTTAGATGTAGGTAGCTATTTCTTTTTTCTTTCTTTCTTTTTGTTTTTTGAGACAGGGTTTCTCTGTGTAACAGCCCTGACTGTCCTGGAACTGGCTCTGTAGACCAGGCTGGTCTCAAACTCACAGAGATCGGTCTGCCCCTGCCTCCCGAGTGCTGGGAATAAAGGCGTGTGCCACCACTACTCAGCTAGGTAGTTTTTTCTTTAGGCCACAAGGTGAGGCCTTTATAGATGAGTTAAAAAAATAGGGAACTGACTTAATGGCTGGAACCATAAGAGCACGGGTGATCTGACTTGATTAGTGGCCTGGATTTTGTACCTTTTTAAGGGTTTACTTTTTGAGACTATCTGTCATACTGAGATGTCATTGTTCGCTCTGTGAGTTTGCTCTGTGATTTTAAAGAAATAACCCTGCTTACATGGCATGAAGTACTTAGTATGATTCAGGTTAACTGCTTCATATATGCACATCTATTGTGTATGTGTTTGTGTGTGCGGGTACATATATGTGTGTGTGTGTATACATGTCTGTACAGGCATGTGTATATGTACATGAGGCTAGATGTCAACCTCAGGTGTTATTCCTTAGGAGATATCCACCTTGGTTTTGAGACAAGGTCTCTCACTGTGAACTTGACAGTTAGGCTAGGTTAGCCGGCCAGTGAGCCTCATAGAACTCACCTATCCCTAGGACTGAAATTACAAACGCATGCCACCATTCCCTGATTTTAACATGAATTCTGGTCATCAAACTCAGGATCTCATGCTTCCAATGGAGCTATCTCCAACTCCCCCTCCCAGTTTTCTGGTATATTTGCCAAGTGAGCTAATGCCAAGCATTCTGTTCTCTAGTTAAGATGTATTTTATAACACTCATCTGTAAAAGATGGGATTCTGAGGTTGGAGAGACTGGCAGGTAAGAGTACTTGCTTTATGGTCCTGAGTTTGAACCCACCCACATAAAACCGTGGGCATGGATGCACATCCCTGTAACCCAGCTCTGGAGAGTGGAGACAGGTGGGTCCTGAGACTGGATGATCAGCCATCCAGCTTAGCCAAAAAGGCTAGCCTCCAAGTCTGTAAGAAACTGGCTAAGCAATAAGTCAGGAGTGATAGAGTAAGAGCTTGTCTCTGGCCTCTATGTGAATGTGTACAGGCACACAGACTCATATGTGTGCAACACACACACACACACACACACACACACACACACACACGGATTCATCATTGGGACGGGATTGGCCAGTCTCCAGGATGCTACTTCCTCTTGTTCAGTGGCATGTCATTAGGATTGGAGTAGTTTGCTTGTTTGAATTGAAAATGGGAGACACTTATTGCTGTCATTCTTTGCTTTTTCATTGTTTTTGGAATGGAAGGTCTCACTGTGTTGCCCAACTCCTGGCCTCTAGTGATGATCCTGCCTAGGCCTCTAAGTAGCTGGGACTTCAGGACATGACCACCATACCTGACATTATTCCAGCTTTTAAACAAAAGTGGATGAAGGTTGAGCCGGGTGTGGTGGTGCATACTTGTTATGCCGGTGTTTGGAAGTCAGACGAGGATTTTGAGAGTTCCAAGCTTGGGCTATGGCTTAGGCTCTTCGGCCATCTAACACAGTGGCTAACTAATTTTAAATGTCTGAGTTTCCAGCACGTAGGTCAAGTGCATAAATAATACACTCATGTATGAGATATACGATACCTGACTAGCTAGGGGACCTTGTGAGATTTCTCCCATGCATATAGGCATGTCAGCTGGTGTGGTAGGTCTTGCATGTGCAGCCATGTTTGGAGATTTTACAGTGGTAGCATCTCTGTCCTGTCTAAAGGGCACTGTCTTACAGCTAGCATCCAGGGTTTCGGGCTTTTGAAATCTTTGCATCCCTCTTCCATGGTGCTCCCTGAGCCTTGGGGGTTGGAGTTGCAGACATACCATTGGAGCTGGGCTCCCGTGGTCCTCTGTTCTCTGCATTTTGAGCAGTTTTAGATCTATATAATAGCCTCCATTTGCTGAACAAGAAAAAGGCAAAAACTACATTTATCGGTGGGTCTAAGCATTTAGACACGATATTGGTTCAGGAACTCGCAGTAGCAGGTTCCCTGTGGTTTTTTCCAACACTCTTAGTGTTATTTCTCTTTCTTCTCCCTCTGTGTCACCCTCCTGCTCCTCCCCAGTGAGGCCCTGTTCCCCTCAGAGCACATGTGTCCTGCTAAGCCCCTCTCCAGAGCGAATTCTCCTTCTCACCCACATTTCCTTTCCACCTTGCCATAAGAGAGAAACACAACATTTGTCTTCCTGACTCTGAGTTGCTTCTTTCTGTATAATAGTTTCCAGTTTCATCCATTTACCTACATATTTCATTTCATTTTTTTTAATAGCTGAATAGAACTCCATTGTGCAAATGCGCCACATTTTCATTAGCCATTCACCACTTGAAGGACGTCTAGGCGGCTTCCATTTCCTGGCTATTGTGACTAGAGCATCAGGGGACACAGCTGAGCAAATGTCTCTGTAGTAGGCTGCAGAGCGCCTTGAAGGATCTGTTTGTTCTTTAGGGCCAGTTGGTGGTGGCAGAACACAGTGGAAAGCTGTACTTCCTTTAACACTCACCTTCTTCCCCTTCCTGTCCCCACCCTTGCTTCTTTCTGCACCAGATTCCTCCAGCCTCCTCTTCTCTATCCTTTTCCCACATCTGAACTCTCAGAGGGTGGTTTGGGAAATCGCCATGTGGTGAAAATGGATGATCACAGTTCACTGAAGGCTGTAATCTTTAGAATAGGTCTCTTTTTAAAACAGCGGATTCTTAGCTCAGTGGTAGAGCGCTTGCTTTGCCTAGCATGTGCAAGGTTCTGGGTTCAACCCCTGGTACCGTACCCTCATATGGATCTGAGTTTACTGATTCTCAATGCTCATTGTGACCAGGTCCTGTAGGGCTGGTTGCCACAAGGAAACTCCACCTGAAACTGAGGCACAAAGCACTGAAGAGGGAAGGGGGGTGGGGAGGGAGGGAGGGAGGGAGGGAGGGAGGGGCGGATGAGAAGTGGGACACAATCTCCTAGAGTCCACTGTCTCCCCTTCACTCATTACTTGTTATGGTTTAAATTATGGCTTCCAAAAATATATGTTAAAAACCCTAACTCCTAGAAGCTGAGGGGGAGATTTTGTTTGGAAACAGGGTCTTTGCAGACATAACCAAGTCAAAGTGAGGTCATACTGGAGTTCAGTGAGCCCTCATGCAGTATGACAGGGTTCCTTCTAAGAGGAGAGTCACAAAGAAGGTGTGAAGACATGTGGCAGATTGCCATGAGCTAGTAGAGCAAAAGAATGAGGGGTGCCTGAACACTGCCTAACCAAGAAGATATACATATGTGTATACATATATATATATATATATATATATATATATATATATATATATACATACATACATACACACACATATATATATACACACACATATATACATACACACAGACACACACACATATATTGGTTTTTCAAGACAGGGTTTCTCTGTGTCAGACTCACAGCCCTGACTATCCTGGAACTCACTCTGTAGACCAGGCTGGCCTCGAACTCACAGAGATCCATCTTCCTCTGCCTCCCGAGTGCTGAGGTTAAAGGCGTGCACCACCACCGCCTGACCTAAGCTTTTTATTTTATGTGCATGCACATACATGTTTTCTGAGGTGCTTTTGTTTTGTTTTGTCTCAGAGTCTAACTCTGTAGCTCGGCCTGTTCTGAAAAAAATCCCTATAAAACCACGACCAGGCTTGAATTCAGGATAATCCCCCTGCCTCAGCCTCTCAAGTGCTGGGATTACAGGTGTGGGCCACCATTCCAGGCATTCGGTGCCATTTTAAAAACATTTAAACAGGCTTGCCCCACTGGATAGAGTCATGCTATGTAGTTGGTGAACATCAGAGATTCCATACACCTTTGAATCAGTTATTCACTGTGTTTCCTGGCCAGCTGCCATGCCCCAAACCTGGCTCACATTCTTGGAAATTTATACTACTGCTAATAAAGAGAATGAGTGGGAGTATGTGGACAGATTGACAAATCCACCCAAGACAACATAAAGCACATGTCCTCTTACAGGTCATAGGTGTGTGTTGTCAGTGGATCTAAAACACGTGATAATTAAGAAAAGCAATGATGGAGTATTTATAGGTAATTTACTGTAATCACAAGAGAAGCAGAAATGACGGAATTGAGCCAAGGAGAAGGTGGCTGCTCAGGAGTTGTTAGAAAGGAAAGCAGCTGAACGTGAGCTGTTTAAAATGTTCTCCTAAGCATAAGCACATTACTTGAGGTAATGGGTCCGACAGCACAGCCATCAATGGTGGAAATACGTTATTGTAGGCTGTCTTGGGGCAGGGGGCGGTAGGTAAAAGGTCACGCACACATCTCCCTCTTTGACACCCCCAGTTTCCCAGGCAGCGTCTGTGTTGACATCTCCTCACGTCCCTTCCGTGGCAGCAGTTTGTGTCCAGAAGTGGTCCACACCTGCCCTCCAGCTCCTGGTGTCTCCCTCTTTGCCCAGAGTTCCTGCGCTCTGCCTTTCTGTTTCTCTTTCTCCTCGTTCCTTTCTCCCTAGCTTTTGCATCAAATGAATTTCCCCATCCTTCCTTTCTCCATTCGATCTTCATTTTGATCTTGAGCAAAAAAGATGCTAATTATAGTGGTATGGTTAAGAGAAGGCCTTTACTAAGGAAAAGGAGAGCTTTATTTGCAAGGGAAGGTAGACATTACAAGAATGAGTGGTTCCAACCGCTGAAGGCCTAGAGGACACCCAGTAATTCCTTTCAAAATATCCACAGAAGTTTCCTGCCTCCTCACCACTAAATGAGCTGTTTTTCCGTAAGCACTGACATGAACTAAAAAATTTGAAGCTATTTATAAATTTTTCTTCTAATCATGTTATTGCAACAACATCAGTTTCTTCATTTTTTCCCCCATAAAAGATGTCAGGGATAATAATGGGTCAAATAGAGTGTTTGGTTTGAAATGGTAACTCCACAATATGGCACAGTTCGCTTTAGACAATACATCCAAAGTTCAAGTATCTGGCTTTAAAAACTACTTTTTTTGCTGTTGGTTTTCAAATGAATTGAAGATTCAGGCTATCGCAGACCAAAGGTTATTGTGCTTTGAGAAGTGGTGTATCGAGTTTCCAAACGCTTGCCCTCCAGATTTCCATCTGTAGCTCCAGTCGGGCAAGATCTTGGATCTGCCTGGTCCAGGTCCCGGCTAGAGACCGGAGTCAGGAGTGCAAGTAGCAGCCCAGACAGACGGGTGGCTGTCTGCATTCTGACTTCAGGTGGCCTGTAAAGGTGCTTGGGCCAGATGTTCGTGGCCCTTCGCCCCAAGGCAAAGCTACTTAGGCTGCACAACAGTGAAGACTTACTTTTTATAAGCATTAGTAGGTTCTGAAATGATGCTTTTCTGCTGCCTCTCAACAGCGTGCTACTAAAATTGAACATGAACTACTATATTATTTGTTTGTTTGGACTGGGGCATTGTAAGAAAACATCCAGAACTAAGACTACTGTGTTTTATGGGTCCTCTCTCCCTCTTTCTCTCCATTTATTTGTTGATTTATTTAGCTGTGTGTGTGTGTGTGTGTATGTGTGTGTGTGTGTGTGTGTGTGTGTGTGCCTGCTCACACTTGTGTGACACGTGGATGTCAGAAGACAACTTGTAGGAGTTGGTTCTTCCTTTTTACCTTGTGGGACCTGGACTCGAACTCAGATTATCAGCTTGGCATCAGGCACCCTTATTTGCTGAGCCATCGCACTGGCCCTGGTGGGGCTGCTTGCCTTCCTTCCTTTACTTTTTACTTTCTTTCCTCTGTGATTTTTGTAAGTGTATGTAGCCTTGCACGGTGGGTAATTTATTGGGACATGAGTAGTGTTCTCTTTTCTCATTTATCTTCCCCCCCATCAGTGTTTACTTTAGTGTTATAGAATAGAGTATTTGTTTAACAAAGTAAAGATGTGTTACATTTGTTTGTGTTGCAGAGTAATTATTAACTATATAAAGATTTGTTGCATTGTTTATGCACATTCGTTTAACTATGAAAAGATGTGTTGCTGTTTCAACTTGTCTACCTTAGCACCTGATTAGTCTAATAAAAAGCTGAATGGCCAATAGCTAGGCAGAGGAGGGATAGGCAGGGCTGGTGGGCAGAGAGAAAAGGGGAACCAGCCGGATGCTGGCCAGCCAGACGCGGAGGAGGCAGAAAAGCATGATGGACAGTACACAGATGAGGTAAACAAGCCTGGGGGCAGCACATGGATTCATAGCAATGGGTTAATTTAAGTTAAAATAAAAATTTAGCTAGAAACAAGCCTAAGGTAAGGCCAGGCATTCATAATTAATAAGTCTCCGTGTTATGATTTGGGGCTGGAAGTCTAAGAAAAGCAGCTACACTTTAGTTTCTTGTTTGAAAGAGAATACTTTAATTAATGAAAGATGAGATACTCCAGTGTTTTAGGAGAGGGTTTTTAGTATTTCTGTGACTACACCCCTTTTTTCATCGTTAGATTTTGTCTTAGAGTTCCTTTATTTCTGGCTTCTACTATAATTACCATTGTGTATTTATTTATATTCTTCATTTTCTCTTTGTGTGTGTGTAGGTTTTAAAATAAATATATTAGTCTTATGTCTAAAGGTGTGTGTGTGTGTGTGTGTGTGTGTGTGTGTGTGTGTGTGTGTACGTGTATGCATGCAGGTGACTATGTAGGAAAGAAGAGGGTGTTGGATCTCCTGGAGCTAACATTACAGGTGGTTGTGATCCACCTGATGTCAGCACTGGAACCAAACTCCAGTCCTCTCCAAGAATTGAGTGCTCTTACCACTGAACCATCTCTTTAGTTTCTTCAGTGTGGTATTTGGAGTCAGAGTCTATGTCCGTCTGTCTGTCTGTTCATTCATTCATCTACCCATCCATCCACCCATCCATCCACCCATCCATATATGTATCTTCTTTTTATAGATTTTTTTGTTTGTTTGTTTTTTGGGATAGGGTTTCTCTGTGTAGTTTTGGTGCCTGTCCTGGATCTCGCTGTGTAAACCAGGCTGGCTTTGAACTCACAGAGATCTGCCTGCCTCTGTCTCTTGAGTCCTGGGATTAAAGGTGGGTGCCACCACCACCAGGCCTTTTTATAGATCTTAACAAAGTCGCTATTGTTTAACACACACACACACACACACACACACACACACACACACACACATAGACACACACACACACACACACCCCACGTATAAAATCTTGCCAGCACCCTGCTGTGTGTATTCATTCCTTCAGTGTTGCTGTGAGCAATATGCTGGACAGAAATGATGTAAAAGAGGACATGTTTGTTTTGGCTCCGGGTGTCAGAAATTTTGGGGCCATCCTAGCCGAGAAGGCGTGGAAGGAGCATGCGTTGGACCTCTTTGGACACTGCTGGGCCAGAGAGCGGAGATTGTGGCTATAACAGCGGAGGATATGACCTTCCAAGGCCCCTCACGAGCTGCCTTCAGCAGCCAGGCCCCATGTCTTACAGACTCCACAGACTTGGGAATAGCCCCTCAAGTTGGGGACCAAGCATCATCTAAGGCACCAGATGTTGGGGGACATTTCATATTCAGATCATGGCTTTGTTTGCCTTTTGGGTTGTCAAGCGCTGTGACACAATTCAGTGTGAGGCCCTCCACTCTGCTACTGCAAATAAGGCCACATGTTGAGTTATCATGAGGACATTAAAAGAAGCATTTAATTGAAACCTGCACTGTTCTGCTGATTGTGAACTTACTTCCTAATACAGCTATTACATACGCCAGCATAATTAGTGAAAAAAATACTTTTTCTTTCCCCATAGAATCTGATGGTATTGTCATGTTATAGTTTACCTATTTAAGATTGTGTAAGTTTGGTGCCATGGGAAAATGAAAGTCCTCTTATGCTTATTATTTACATAATTCCTTTTCCCCTTTTGATGGTATACACTAGGCCAAGTGTTTTCTGTCATCGGGATCTTTGTAATTTTATTCCTTATGGTCTCTGCACCTCGCCTTTCAGAGAGCAAAGAGAGGGAATTAGTGTTGGCTGGGGGCAGAGAAAGGCGATTTAATTAAAAGGCCACATAGGGCTGGACAGACAGACGGCTCAGTGCTTAATAAGAGTACGGCCGCTCTTGCAGAGGACTTGGGTTTGTTTCCCAGCACGCACATGGCAGCTCACAAGTGTCTATAACTGCAGTTCCAGGGGATCCAACTCCCTCTCCTGGCCTCTACTGGGCGCCAGGCATGTAAATGCTGTAGGGACTTCAGTGCGGGCAAAACAGCCATACTCATTAAAAACAAACAAACAACAACAAACAAAACCCTTAAACTCACAGTAGCTATGGGGTGGGTAAATAGTTTTATTTATAGATGAGCACACTGGACATAGCACGGGCTCGAAGGCTGCTGCCTGTGTCAGCATCAGGCCAGAGCCCATCCCTGCGGCTCTCCCCAGCTTCATCTCTCATTTCCCTGTGCCTGTCAACAAGGGGTTAACTCCTTTTAGCAGGCGCAGGCAAAATTAACCTACAGATAACCCAGATAACCTTCTCCTGATGAGGCAGTGAAGTGAGTTTGAAAATGGGCTCTATTTTTTTACTTTATTATTCTGAACCATTTTAATGTTTTGGTTTAGAAACTGGTGCCAGATTTCAAGAACTCTGACTGAAGATGCATTAAATATACTATAATTTCTGTCTAGTAGAAAATGACTTAAAATTTTATAAAAGCTGGTTGTTTGAAACCTTGAACGACCAGAATTTGAATGCTATTTGCCAGACTTTCAGACTCTATTAGTAGCCAGTATCCATTAAACTTGAAAACGGCAACAGACACCTTTGTGTTCTGAAATCACTTATAGTAATCATCACTTTGCCCTTTTGGGGGGTGGTGGTGATGGTCATTAGCTTGGCAGATATGCGATGACCCTCTAACAAGGAAAAATGGTAAACATTTTAGGTCTAAAGTCTCTTGTGCTTTGTTATATAATAGTTCTATCTAATTAGGTGTGTTTGCATTTCTGGGTAAAGAGGGTGCTGCTGTGGTCTAATTGTGTCTCCCAAAGTTGTCGATAGGAATATTAATCCTTATGGAAATGGTGTTGGCCGGTGGGATTTTTTTTTTTTTTAAGAGAGAGGTTTAGATTGAAAAGACTCTGTCCTCAGATTGAATTAATGCCCTGTGTGGAAGTGGGTTGGTGCTTTCCTGCCTAGTGCAGATGCAGGGTCGGACCCTCCTCATCCTTGCCCCTCTCTGCTACATGGTACCATGGCAAAGGAGGCCTTTCAGGTCAGATACAGGCACTCGAACTTGGACCTCGGCCTCCAGGAATGGCTGAAGTTCTACTCTTTACAACAGGCTCCATTTCAGAGATCCTGTTCTGATGGCACACAGCTAGTAGAGATGAGGAGAACGATGCTGAGAAAATGCAGTTACAGAAGCTTAGAAAGATGTTAGAATAAGTATCTGTGGTCTGTACTATACCCGCGCTGGGAACGTGGCTGCGTTTAGATATAGTTCACACGCCATTTAGTTTGTCCTTTCAAACCACAATTCAGAGAGCCAAGTGCAGAGAGCCTGTCTGAAATTATGGCACTTGGGAAGGTGAGGCAGGAGAATGTGTAGTTCAGGTTAGTTTCTGCCACACAGCAAGTTAGACGTGACCTGTGCTACCTGAGACCTTTTCCCAAACAACCCGGAACAAAAGAATAGTAGTAAGCCCTCAGCCGGTGGCTTATTCAGAAACACAGTCATCATCTCTACCCAGTTCCAGAACTGTCTGTCATCCCCTAAGAAGAAACCTGGACCCATTGTTCTCAGCCCCCTCTCTCTACACTGGTAGGTTTTCCTGTTCTGGGCATTTCATGAAAAATGAAACCACACAATATGCAGTGTTCTGTTAGTGGCTTTCTTCACTTGGCACAGTGTTTCAAGGTTCACCCATGTTGAAGCATGTAGTGCTTCATTTTTGTTGCTAAAACACGTTTTGTTGTGTAGACACACTCACCGTGTTTTGTTTATTCTGCCATCCACCAAGGAGCATTTGGGTGATCTCCATGTTTTGGCTCTAAGGGATAATGTCGCTGTGAGTATTTACGAATAAATCCTGTCTGGCCGTATGTGCTCACTTTCCTCAGGAGTATACCTAAGCGCGGAATTGTGGGACCTTAGGTACTTCCTGTTTAACTTTTGAGGAATTCACAAACTGTTTTCCAGACTATCTGTTGGACTTCATAGTTTTTGTGTTAGTGTCTAATGGCTTAGCACTATTTTTAAATGTTCATTTATTATTTGTGTGTGTGTGTGCATGTGCATGTGTCATTTCCAGCCATACGTTTCCTTTGGAGAAGTATCTATTCAGAATCTTTGTTCATTTGAAAAGTTGGGTTACTCATCCGTCCCCTGTTTTGTTTGTTTGTTTGAGACAGGGCCTCATCTAATGGCAGCTTTTAAAATCATCAGGGGTGACATTTGTATCTGGACTTTTCTTTGTGTAAAGCTTTTCTGATTCCCAGTTCAATCTCTTTCCTTGTCTCTGTCTTTTCTGTTCCTTCCTGGGCTAGTTTTGCTAGTTTGTTCTACTGATTTGCACGTTTCCGAGTTATCTGACTGGTTGGTGTGCAGTTGCTCATGGCCTCCTCTTAAAGCTCCTGTTGCTCCTCTGAGACCGGCAGTGAGTGACATTCCTTTTCCTGATCTTAGTGAGACGCTTCTCTCTTCTTTCTGCTCAGTGTAGCTAAAGGACCACTCCCTACCCCCACAATCTCTGTGAGTTCCAGGACAACCTAGTTTGCAGAAAGAGTTCCAGAACAGTCAGGGATACAGAGGGAAATCTTGTCTCAAACAACAACAACAACAATAAAATAAATAAAATCGACTTCCTTTGTTTTTGTGGGGGTTTTGTTTGTTTTGTTTTGTTTTTCAAGACAGTGTTTCTCTGTGTAGCCCTGGCTGCCCTGGAACTTGCTTTGTAGACCAGGCTGGCCTCGAACTCACAGAGATCCACCTGCCTCTGCTTCCTGAGTGCTGGGTTTAAAAGCATGTGCCACCACAGCCAACAATAAATTTTACTTTTAAATATTATACTTTGACTACAAGTTAAATTGGGGCTGTTTGTTTGGTCTGTGGTTAGTCTGTGTCTATATCATAAGATTTGCTAGTAAAATACACAAGAATTGTTTTTTAAACAGTATTGACACCCATCTCAGATACATTAACATTCTTATGTTGATCAACTTAATGTGAAGTGTTGAAAAATACATTTGCTAATGTTTAGTTGTGATGAATTTCCAAAACAGGATCTTCATCCTAACAAAAGTCAGTAAGTAAATAGTTAAATTTTCTTACTTGTGTTTCATTGTGACAGTGTTTGATTTGCATCTATGAGAATTCTATAAAATAGATGTCTTCAAATATTCAATGGTAGAAAAGCTTGTGTGAGATCAGGCTGTTAGAGACAGCTTATCAACATTGAGTACAGTAAGTCCCTTTTCTTGGCCAAAACTGTCTGGACATTTTAATCTTACGGATAATGCACTTATAAAAACAATATAATTTGACTTTTTGTTATATGACACAAAATATATTCTTTATTAAAAAATAAACTAGTGTTCTGAAATTATAAAAATGAAACATCCACATTTTGGTATTAAAAAGCTGTATATGCATTTTGCATGGTCCTTCAGTTCATAGGTTCTATCATATAATAATAATCATTTAGAAGGCCATGGGCCTGATGAAGAATGTGAGGTCGTGGTATAGAGAAGAAATTCTAGAAGGCATACGTGGAATCTAGAGCTGGAAACATCATATTGGTACATTGGATGAAATAATAATTTAGGAGAAAGTATGCTTACCAAACAGCATCTATAGACGACTCCATCAGGATTGCATTGTGGGGGAAAAGAATACAGAACATGAAGAAGGTGGGAGCTGTAGACGTCTTTATACATCTTGGCAAAGAGGCTGTTACTCAAAAATGCAGTTCCAAGCGATCTAAATCTGTTTCCATCTCTGGAAGGAAAATGTCTGAGAGAGACACACATCCTCTTCAGTAGTGTGGTTACTACAGTAACCGAATTACATCTTTCCATGTAGATCATGTGGCAACACTTTTGGCGACATTGACTGTCTAAGGGAGTGAATGTGATTATAACTTATGAACTGACCTGTGAGCAACATGATGGCTGTGAAAATGCTTCACATAGTGAAGGGCATGACGATGGTTCCTGATAAATGCTGGTGGGTATAAACCATCTGTTGGTGCACACTGAGAGACAGCCTCACCTGGGGAATTTAGACAGCCTGGGCGCTAGTATTACATCTGCCACTAACTTGTAACCTTGAGCAAGTGGGAATTCATTCTCTTTGACTGTAAATAACTCCAAGTTTTTCCACCTCTCAGATTCTAGGGTTCTACTAAATTCTTATGAAAAAAACCTTGAAAGATGATCTTTCAATAAAGATGGAAGTTTTTGTTGTTGTTTTCAATTTTTACAGCTTTAACTAGGCTTTGCCACATGAATAAGATTCTTGATAGCATTATCTGAAGCCACGCACTGATTTGTTTGGAAACAAAGGGTTCCTTTGCAGTGTCATTTAGCTTGGCATGGCCATGAATCCAAGAATTATTCTACATGAACCAGAGAACAGTAATGCAGTTGTACTTAAATCCAGAGTTCCACACAGCCATTCACCAGAAATGAACTGAGGGAAATGGCTACTTCTAACTTTGCACAAGTTCTAAAATGTAATGCTGGGACTTGCTGCAGGAATCATAGTAAACAGGAATTTAAAAGTTTGGTTCGGATCATCCAAAGCCTACAGAGAAGCTGCTGCTTTTGTTATATTTGTTTGGGGCAGTGTGTTCTGTGTGCTATTAAAATGCCAACGGTGACAAAAATTTTGGAATTTTTACCATTTGAAATGTGTGTTGTGACAGAGAATGGATCAACATGTTTGATGGTATTTATTTTTCAGTGGATGTTTTCAAATAACAAACAGTAGATGGAATCTCACATTGGTAGCTTGTTTTATTTAAAAATTGTTGAAGTTGTCAGAACAAAACCTTTATTTTCTATTGAAAGAATTCACTTTTAAGTCATGCATGGTGTCACACGCATGTAATCCTAGCGCTTGGGAGGCTGAGGCAGGAGGACTGCCAGTTTGGAGGGCAGGCTGAGCTTCGCAGTGAGTTTGAGCTGCATAGAAAGATCCCATCTGAAAGAAAGAACAAGACACACTGAGCGCATCGGAGGTGTCCTGGGCAGACGAGAGGACAGGCCGTCAAGTGTGCTGGGTCATGGTTCTGCACATGCTGTTTAAACAGTCCAGGCTTTTTTATTTGCAGTTGTTTTTGTAATTGAACACAGGATCTTTATTCAGACTATAGTCAAGTGCTCTACTACTGCACTATCATCCTATCCCTTCCCCGCTTTTAAAAAGTTTTGAAGCAGGGTCACGTGTAGCCCAGGCTGGCCTCAAGCTCATGATGTAGCTGAATGTGACTTTGAACTCCTGATTCTCCTGCCTCAACTTGGGAAGTACCAGGATTTAGGTCATGCAGCACCATGTGCAGCCTTATGTTCAGCTCTAAAGGAAGGGAAAAGTGGGAGACAAGTTGTAAGGCGTGGACTTACATAAGAAGTAGTAGTTACGAGTCATCTGCGTTTATTGCACAAGCATGCGCAGTTGTAGAACTTACCAGCACACAGCGCTCTTAAGAGGCCAGCTTTTCAATCCTTAATGAAAAAGATGGCATCTATCGGTTCCAAGACTTGTTTTGCTGTTGATTTATTTATTTATTTGTGTGTGTGTGTGTGTGTGTGTGTGTGTATCTCTGTGTGTGTGTGTGTCTGTGTCTGTGTGTGTGTCTGTGTGTGCCTGTGTGCGAAGAGGGTGTTGGATCTTGGTAGCTGGAGTGGCAGGTGGTTGTTAGTCCTCTCATGTGGGTGCTGGGGACAAAACTTGGGTTCTCCCAAAGAACAGTGAATGCCACAGCCATGGAGCCATCTCCCCAGTCCCAGTCTCAAGACTTTGTATGGCTACAAAACCCTGAAGAATTCAAGTCTCATATATAAAATTTACTTATCACTGACCAGGTCTCATGTATTGAAAACTCACCTGAACTCACTGTCTTGCAAAGGAGCACCTTAAATTTATGATTCTCCTGTCTTTACCTCCCAAGTGCTAGGATTACATGCATGTGCTAGCATACCTCACTTAATGAAGTGCCAGGGATTGAACCAAGGGCCTTGTGTATACTAGACAAGTGCTCTACAAACTGAGATATATCCATATATCCATGTAGCCTCCCTGCCATGTACTTGAAATAACCTCTGGATTGTTAATTTCTAATATCTAATGCAGTCACACATGAAATAGTTGTTAAATTATGTAGGGATTACTGACAGGTATGTAGAGTCTGTCCATGTTCATTCAGTACAACCACTGCTTTAGCCATGATAGATTGGGCTACTGCATGAAATATTAAATGATCAAAGCAAGAGGCTACACCAGGACATGTTTATGCATCACTTCATTTGGATGGAGTCAGTGTTATGTCCGGAAGTACAGGACATTCAGATTGTGTTTTTGGAAGTTCCTCAGGAGCGTGAGGGGCGTTATGCACACATGTGCTGGGAGTGAAACCTTGGTTCCTAGGATAGACATGTGCTCTTCTCATCCCTCTGGTTTCAATGTTGATATTTCTGTCTATAATCAAAGAATGAATCTTTGGGGGCTTGTGATGGCTCAGTGCGTAAAGGCACTTGCCAACAAGCCAGATACCAGGAGTCAATCCCTGAAATCCACACTGTGGAAAGAACCAATTCTTGAAGATTGTCCTCTGACCCTCCACATTTGCTCCCTGCCATGAGTGTGCTCCCACACGTATATACACACATACACATACCCCAAATAAATACATTGTAATACATTTTTTAAAGGAATGAGTCTTTTGACTGTGACACTTGAAAGAACCTTTATCTAAACATCAGTGCAACCATATGTAAACCCCAAACGTATTCTCTTTCAAATGTATATACTGTAAGATAAGACAGGCAGAGGGAGTATTATTGGCAGGAGATGCTATGTATAAACGTGGCAGGTTGGCTCATGATTCATTACTATTTTAGCACCTTTGAGAGATTATCCTTAGCAATAACTAAGAATGGAGGCAAACATTTTGGCAAGATTTTACTTAAGTGATGGTTCACCCATCTCTCATTCAGTGTATCCACGGGTAGAATGGACACAGTAATGTGACATGCTACCCAGGGTTCTTAGGTTTAATACTACTTGGAAAGTGCTTGGCACGATGCTGTGATGCGGTAAGTGTTCTGTAAATGTTGATAATCTTGATTTTTCTCTGTGTGTTTCTGTGTGTATGTGGGTTTCCATGTATTGTGGGTGCCATTTTACACGTATGTGAAAGCCTTGGGTATTGTTCCTCAGGAACCACCCACCTTTGTGTGTATGTGTGGGAGATGTATCTTCAGGAACCACCCACCTTTGTGCGTATGTGTGTGCAGGTACGTGTAGAAGCCGGAGATCAACCCTGGGCACTATTCCACAGGAGCTGTCCACCTTTGCTTTTTGAGGCAAGCTCTCACTAGCTCTTGATGATTAGGCGAGGCTGGGTGTCCAGCCAGCTCCAGAGAGCCTGCCTGTTCACTCCCAGTGCTGGAATTGCAAGCATGCGCCACTTCCACCAGCTTGTTTGTTTGTTTGTTTCCAGACAGGGTTTCTCTGTGTAGTTTTGGTGACTGTCCTGGATCTCGCTCTGTAAACCAGGCTGGCCTCGAACTCACAGAGATCAGCCTGGCTCTGCCTCCCGAGTGCTGGGATCAAAGGCGTGTGCCACCGCCCGGCTTTGACCAGTTTTTTACATGAGTAAATATGTAGCTGTAGTAATAAAAAAAATACCTTTTTATTACTCATTTTATTTATTTAGGAAATGTCTTAGAACTCACCAAGTGGGCTGTGCTGGGATCTACCTGTTTCCTCCTCCTAGTGCTGAGATTACAAGTGTGTACCACAATGCTGGGCTTTTAATTTTCTTAAACTAGGTAAACAATTTACTGAAAATTATCTTCCCAACCCCCACCCCGGTGTGTGTGGTGTGTGTGGTGTGTGTGTATGTGTGTGTGTGTCTGAAGATCAGACTCAGGACTTTGCTCATCCTAAGCAACTACTATACCACTGAGCAACACCTCCAACTCCTATTTATTATTATTATTATTATTATTATTATTATTATTATTGGTTTTTAGAGACAAGGTTTCTCTGTAAGCTTTGGAGCCCATCCTGGACTAGCTTTGTAGACCAGGCTGGCCTCGTACTCACAGAGATCTGGCCTGCCTCTGCCTCCCGAGTGCTGGGATTACAGGTGTGCCACCACCACCGCCTGACAGTAATATTATTTTTGTAGGGAGAGTTAAAACAAGATCTCACTGTGTATCGCTGATTGGTCTGATGCTCAGTGTGTGCCCAGGCAGGCCTTGAGTACAGCAGCCCTCCTTGTCCAGTCTTTTGGGTGCTGGAGTACCATTTCCCAACTTCCTAATACTACTGTTTTGTTTT
Organism: Onychomys torridus; assembly: GCF_903995425.1. Taxonomy (NCBI): domain Eukaryota; kingdom Metazoa; phylum Chordata; class Mammalia; order Rodentia; family Cricetidae; genus Onychomys; species Onychomys torridus. Next base: position 39,239,934 of record NC_050444.1, on the reverse strand, counting down.
GTTTGTGATATGACCTCATGTAGCACAGTCTGGCTGGTATTCATCTTGTAACCAGTATGTCTTTGAATTCATCCTCTTGTCTCTAGCTCTCAGGAGTTGGATCACAGGCGCAGGCCATCACACCTGGCTACCAAATACTGTTCACTGTTCGTTGTGCTTCCTGCCCTTAACTTGTTTTTTCTGTTAGTTGTTTTCAAACAAAGACATAGCACAACCTTTTCTTTGTGTCCTACTAAGCTGTAAGAAAAGATTTTGAGTCACAGGAAAGGACAGTGATTTCTTTAAGACGAGTTCCAACCTAAATGTAAGGATGGCAAAACCATGCCCTCTAATGTTAGGTACCCAAGTGTCTGTTGCTCTCTTTGAACTGTATTACCCGTGAATAGATGATTAAAACTACTCCATGGATTTACCTGTGTCTTGTGCTGATAACTCCCAAATCTGTGCCTTGTACCATGGCTGCTATTCTTTATCCTTCAGACTGATGTGCCAACTGTGTACTAGTTAGAAAGATACCTATATGGACATACAGATAGATAATTAGTTTCATATAGTGCAACCTCATAGGTCACTTCTAATAAACATGTATGTAACAAAAAACAGGTTCTGGGAAGGTAACTCAGTAGGTACAGTGCTTGTCTGGCTAACACAGCACCTCAGTTTGATAGGTTTGGGGAATGGAGGAGGGCAGAGACTAGCTGGATTGCATGGGACCCTGTCTCAAATTAAAACAAAACAAAACAAAAATAAACAAGCCAAAACAGGGCCACATTAAACAGAAAATCTTCAGTACGGAGAAGATCTTTTCTAACTACACAATGGAGGATTGGCTAGGATCTATAAAGACCTCCAGACATCAAATGCCAAAACCCCAAACCATTCAGTGTGTGAAAGGTCTATGGAACTGAAGAGACAGTTCTCAAAAGAAAAAAATACAAATGACAATAATATAAGAAGTGTTCAACATCCTTAGCCGTAGGAAAATACGAAGGAAAACTCCTTTTGGGATTCCGTCTGTCTCTGATCAGAACGGCTATCATCAAGAGGAAAAACAACAGCAAACGCTGTCTAGGACGTGGGGAGAGAAGAGCCCTGTGCACTGCTGGTGGGTACACAAACTGACCCAGCCACTACAGACAGTGGTGGGGACAGGCCTCAAAAGCTAGAACGGAAACTTCATACGCTCCCGCTAGAACACTCCTAGGTTCCCACATACTCTGCTGATGTGTTGTTTCCTAGTCTGTAAGAGCACCAAGAGCCCTTCCTCAGGACGCCTTCCCTGACGCCTTTCCTCCCCTCACTGCCTCCGAAAACCGAACCGCTTGCCCTGTCTAGCTTTTCCACTGTAAGCACGGCCATTTCTGCCCCTTGTAACCTGCTGTATTGGAACTGGAGCTTCCGATGTGTTTGTGTTTTGCTCCTCATCAGAAAGTTTTGGGCTCTCAGACATTCAACAGACTTCTCTCTAGAATCGGAAGTTGTGGCTTGTCTTTGAAATTGTTTATTTATTCAGAAGCACCAACAGAGTAAGTGATTGAGAAACTATGACTGAATTCTATCGAGGATAGCAAAGTTCAGTGCCTTCCCAATGGATTCTTCTTCCATTTAAGCATCACATATCTCCTTTAACACTATGTGAATGCTGACATATATGTCATGGGTCAGCTCCCAAGGCTTTGTATCCTTTTATTATGAGTCAAGTCAAGTGGTTGCTGTTTTATTTTTGTTTGTTTGGTTTGTTTTTTTCTTTACATGCAGGGTATTGAATCCAGGGCTTCATGCCTGTTATCAAACCCTCTCCCTCTGAGCTATACCTCCGGTCTCTGAAGTTCTTTGATGATATTAGCACCACACACAGAACATCATAACCCCTCAAAAACACTTGTTAATAAATACTATACTTCACCCATGCAAACTGAGCCTTTGTGGTTGGTTGGCCATATTGGTGTGGTCATCTGTTCACACCTTAAAATGTATGCTAATAAAGGGAGAGGAAGAAATTTTCCACTCTGCCCCACATTCCAGTGGAGACTAATCTTCTTAAAGCCCTATATTAATTGCATGCCCACATCTCTTAACTCACAATAGCTCTTTATTTGTTCGACTTGAAACTCTGCAGTGTTCTTCACCTAGTTAAGCTTTCCTGATCAGCCCTTCCACAGAGTCCGTCTGTGCTGTTAGGTCAGTTTACGTCATAGGTAGAATAGGCGAGAGTATAGATTGGTGCTTGTTGAGAACAGACTCTGACTTTTCACATACAGGCTGAAGGATCGGGATGTTGACTTTAACATTGTATTTCGGTGCAATGAGCGTAAGCTTTATATCTAGGAAGTGCTTATTGAGTGCCCACCATGGACATTAGTGAATGGGACTTTGATCGTAATGAGAATCAGCCTGGCCTCTCCCGTCAGTTTTCATCTAATTGTTTAGGGTGTGTGAGTGTGCCTGGGTGAGTATGTGTGTGTGTGTCTGTGTCTGTGTCTGTGTGAGTGTGCCTGTGTGAGCATGTGTGTGTGTGAGTGTGCCTGTGTGAGCATGTGTGTGTGTGTGTCTGTGTGAGCATGTGTGTGAATGTGCCTGTGTGAGCTTGTGTGTGTGTCTGTGTGAGCATGTGTGTGAATGTGCCTGTGTAAGCTTGTGTGTGTGAGTGTGCCTGTGTCAGCATGTGTGTGTGTATGTATGTGTCTGTGTGAGCATGTATGTGAGTGTGCCTGTGAGCATGTGTGTGTGTGTATGCCTGTGTGAACATGTGTGTGTGTGTCTGTGTGAGTATGTGTGTGTGTCTGTGTGAGCATGTGTCTGTGTGCCTGTGTGTGTGTCTGTGTGAGCATGTGTGTGTGTGTCTGTGTGAGCATGTGTGTGTGTGAGTGTGCCTGTGTGAGCATTTGTGTGTGTCTGTGTGAGCATGTGTGTGTGTGAGTGTGCCTGTGTGAACATGTGTGTGTGCCTGTGTGTGTGTGTGTGTGAGTGTGCCTGTGTGAACATGTGTGTGTGCCTGAGTGAGTGTGTGTGTCTGTGTGTGAGTGTGCCTGTGTGAGCGTGTGTGTGTGTGTGTGAGCGTGTGTGTGTGTGTGTGTGTGAGCATTTGTGTGCCTGTGAGCATGTTCAAATGTGTGTGAGGAGGCCCTGTTGACATGGAGTATCTTCTTTGATCCAGCTCCACCTTCTACATAGAGACAGGGTTTCTTGCTGTATCTGGGCTCAGCAGCTGAGGTCAGAACCCATATTTTCCCCACCTGGTTGTTCAGCAAGTGCCTTACCCACTGAGCCATTGCCCTAGGCTGGTTTTGATCTCATTTTGAGGGCAGATAAACAGTTGTAATTCAGGGTTAAAAGTGTTGGAAGGTGCCCAAGGAGCCCACAGCAAAGAGCATGTATCCAAACTGTGGGGCCGGGGAGCATCTCAAGGTTTTTTGACATTTAGTTTGCTATCATTTGTCAGGAAGTACAATACAGGTTGAAGGACCAGCATGTGCAAAAGTCTAATGTGAGGAAAGCCTGGGCCCCTCAGAAAAGTGAAAGAACTCTCTTCTCTCTCTGTCTCTCTCTCTCTCTCTGTCTCTGTGTCTGTCTCTGTCTCTTCTCTCTCTGTCTCTGTCTCTGTCTCTGTCTCTCTCATTTTTTAAAATGTATTTTTAATTATAAGCGTGTGTTGGTGGGGTCCAGAGCTCCTCTGAAGCTGGGGTTATAGGCAGTTGTGAGCTGCACCATGTAGTTGTTAGAAACCAGACTTATACCCTCTTCAAGAGCAGTACAAGCTCATGGCTGTGAAACCATCTGTCCAGGCTGAGTGCCTGGTACAAGGAAGTACCTCAGTTACTGTAGTTGATAGCGAAGGGTATTTCTTCTGTGAGGGACACACTCGCTTTGACATTGCCCAAACCAACTCATCCTTAACTTCCATGGAAAGTTTAGGTGACAAAAATTCAAAAAATGAACTTGAATCGGCTCATCAACCATTCGGCTTTATTTCTAGCTTCATGGTATGTTTTACATTTAAAATTTAAATTTATGTAGTTTTCGTGCACATAAATTCACAAATATGAACCTTGAGATGATTGCTGAAGTCGGCGGGCAGCCTCCACCTCATACCCCCTGGTCTGCTGAGAGGGCAGACCCTTAGTGTGCTGCCTCAGTCTGCTTCTCTCCTGTTGTTGCTTCTCCTCACCGCGGTTTGAACTCGGGGCTCCGTGTTCTGCCTTTAGCACACCTTTCGTCTCTCTGTTTTTGAGCCTTTTCCCCTCCACCCTTCACCTGCATCATCTTCTTCCCACTCACTGCCTGTCAAATGTGATTGTTTTCTGAGAGTTCCATTTGGATGCTTTCTCTGATGTCTCTGGTTTTCTTCCCATACATCTAACTCTTCCAGTTCTCTACCCTAGGTGTGTTTTCTTTTTGATAAAATATGACAGTCTTTTGCAGTACTTTTACAGATCACAATCCATTACTGAGTTATGAAATCAATTTAGTTCTGACCCATATTGAAAAGGCCCAAATTAAATAGACCAAAGTAAAAAAAAAATCAAAATTTGGTGCATATAAAAAATATATAATCTCGGAGTTGGAGAGATGGTTCAGTGGTTAAGAGCACTGACTGCTCTTCTAGAGATCCTGAGTTCAATTCCCAGCAACCACGTGGTGGCTCACAACCATCTGTAATGAGATCTGGTGCCCTCTTCTGGCCCTCAGGCATACATGCAGGCAGAACACTGTATACACAATAAATAAATCTTTAAAAAAATGTAAGCTCATTTCATGGTAATTTCATATAGGGCTGTCTGTCTCATTGTATAAAGTGATTCCTTGTGTTGCTTGTATTACTGTGGGTCTTAATCAAAACACTTGTGGACTAGTGTGGACCAATGTGGACCAGCTCTTCAGATTACTGCTCATCACTGAGCCTGTCCACTTCATCTTAGCCAGGGCGCTGCTCCATTCATTCTAAGTGCTGGTTTTCTT